>NC_133098.1:8671495-8676495 GCF_019914945.1 Typha latifolia | reverse complement strand
TCTTTGCGATTCCGACGGCACCAAGCATTCGCATAACCTTTACCATTGAAATAATATCTATCATGGCCAAAACAAAGAAAATAAATTATAGATTAAAATTTTAATATTAATTTTTTTTTAGTTTACTATATTTTTATCCATTTATGTTACAATTCAAACTATTGGAATGCTCTTACTAAGATCTTCGCAAGGGCATATTATATTATCAAACAGATCAAATAACACAAATTTATGCAGCATTACGATAGACAAAAAAAGTCAAAGTTAAATTGGGATGACCTATCGTTAATTTTATGTGATTCAGATACCACCTAGCATCCGTAGAACTATTACATTAAAATAATATGTTTCATGGCTAATATAGAGAAAATAATTCATATATTAAAATTTTACTAAGATTTTCGTAATGACATATTATATATCAAAATAGATGAATAAATAGAAAGTTACGTAGCATTCCACTGAAAAACTTAACCAAAATTTTTAAAGTTTTATTTGGATAACCTATAGTCATTTGTTTGCTATTTCGATGGCAGCTAGCCTTTGCAAAATTAGTACTATTAAGTAATTTATATCATTGCTAAAATAGTGAAAATAAAGTATAGATTAAATTTTTTATATTTTGAAATATATATCTCATCTTCGCAACTACATATTATATAATCAAAATAAGTGAAATAATAGAAAGTTATGTAGCATTACGCCAACAAACTCGACAAAAAAATTCAAAGTTAAATTTGGATGACCTATAGTCCTTTTCTTGCGATTCCAACAACACTTGGGCCTTTGCAGAAATATTTCAATTAAAATTATTTATATCATCACTAAAATAGTGAAAATTAGGTATAGATAAAAATTTTAATATTCTAAACTATATATTTTTTATTATATCTTTATCACTTTAAGTAATGATTAAAATCATTGGAATACTCTTACTCATAGCTTTGCAAAGACATTATATGATCAAAATAAATGAATTAATACAAAGTGATACAGCATTATTCTAAACAAAAATTTCAAAGTTAAATTTGGATAACTTATCATCATTTGTTTGCGATTTGATAACATTAAGCCTCCATAGAACTACATCATTAAAATAATATATATCATGACTAAAATAATAAAAATAAATTGTAGATTAAAATTTTAATATTCTAACATATATACATTTTTATTATATATTTATCCATTTAAATTATGATTGAAACAATTGGAATGCATTTTGTGAGATTGTAGCAACGACATATTATGTGATCAAATAGATGAATTAATACAAAGTTATGTACCATTACGCTAGATAAAAAATTTCAAAGTTAAATTTGGATAACCTATCGTTATTTTTTGCAATTCCGACAACTCGACTCCGCAGAATTGTTACCATTAAAATAATATATATTAAGTCTAAAATAAAAAAAAAATTATAGATTAAATTTTAATATTCTAATATTTTTTTACTATATCTTTATCCATTTATTTTATGATTGAAATCATTAAAATGTACTTACTAAAATCTTCTCAATGATATATTATATGATCAAAATAGGTGATTTTATAGAAAGTTATGTAGCATTACGTCGAAAAACTCGACAAAAATTTCCAAAGTTAAATTTTGATGACCTATAGTCCCTTTATTGCGATTTCGACATCACTTAGGCCTTTGTAGAACTATTACTATTAAAATAGCTTATATTATCATTAAAATAGTAAAAATAAAGTTTTCTATAGTATATTTTTTATTACATCTTTATCACTTTAAGTAATGATTAAAACTATTGTAATGCTCTTACTAAGATATGCGCAACGACATATTATACCATCAAAATAGATGAATTGATACAAAGTAATGCAGCCTTTTTGAAAAAATATGACTAAAATTTTCAAAGTTAAATTTAGATGACCTATCATCATTGTTTAGCAATTCCAACATCACCTAGCCTCCACAAAACTGTTTCCATTAAAATAGTATATATCACGGCTTAAATAGTGAAAGTTAATTACATATTTAAAATTTAATAATCTAAAATATTTTTTACTATATCTTTACTAATAAGCTAAAATAGTAAAAGTTCGTTTAAGTTATGATTCAAACTATTAGAATATTGTGATCTTCGCAACGACATATTATATTACTGAAATATATGAATTAACATAATGTTATACAGCATTACGTTAAAAAAACTTGACCAAAACTATCAAAGTTAAATTTTGATGGCATATCGTCCATTTTTTGTGATTCCAATAGCAATTAGATTTTATAGAACTGCAACCATTAAAATAATATATATCATTACTAAAATGTTAAAATAAATTATATTTTAAAATTCTAATGTTCTAAAGTATATCTTGTTTTTATTATATCTCTATCCATGATTGTAATTATTAGATTTTTCTTACTATTATTTTCGCAAGGACATATTATATAATCAAAATAGATAAATTAACACAAATTTATGCAACATTTCGCGAAAAAAACTCAACAAAAATTTTCAAAGTTAAATTTGAATTATTTATCATTCTTTTCTTTGCAATTCTGACAACACTATTACTATTAAAATAATATATATCATGACTAAGTATATATTTTTATTATATCTTTATCGATTTAAAGTATGATTGAAACTATTTCAATGCTCTTATTGACATGTTCGCAACAACATATTACAAATAAATCAATACGATGTTATGTAGCTTTACACGAAAAAAAGCGATAAAGATTTGGATGAACTATAGTCACTATTTTGTGATTCCGACATCACTTGGCCTTTGCAAAATCGCCACCAGTAAAATAATATATATCATGAGTAGAAATATAAAAATAAATTATAGTTTAAAATTTTAATATTCTAAAGTATATTTTATTTATATCTTTATCTATTTATGTAATGATTAAAATCATTGGATTGCTCTTTTTAAGATCTTCGCAACGATATATTATACGATTAAAATATATGAATTAATACAAAGTTATTTAACATTACGCGAAAAATGTGAACAAAAATTTTTAAAATTAAATTTAGATAACCTATCATTATTTTTTTGTGATTCCGTTAGAATAATATTTATCAGGGCTAAAATAGAGGAATAAATTCTAGATTAAAATTTTAATATTATTAAATATTTTTTTTATTATATTTTTCTATTTATGTTATGATTCAAATAATTGGAATGCTCTTACTTAGATCTTCGTAATGATATATTATATGATCAAATAGATGAATTAACACAAAGTCATGGATCATTACGCTACACAAAAAATATCAAAATTAAATTTGGATGACATATTTTCATTTTATTGCGATTCCGACTTCACCTAGCCTTCGCATAACTATTACTATTAAATTAATTTATATCTTGGTTAAATTAGTGAAAATAAAGTATAGAGTAAAATTTTAATAATAAAGTATATATTTTTATTATATCATTATCCCTTGAAATAATGATTTAAACTATTGGAATGCTCTTATCGAGATATGTGCAACTACATATTATACAATCAAAACAAATGAATTAAAACAAAGTTATGCAGCATTACGTAAAAATAATCAACAAAATTTTTCAAAGTTCATTTTTTTGGCGATTCTGGATGCACCTAGTCTCCACAGAACTGTTACCATTACAAATATATATATCATAGCTAAAATAATAAAAATTAATTATATATTTAATATTTAATATTATAAAATATAATTTTTTATAATTTATTTATCTATTTTGTAATGATTAAAACTTTTGGAATGCTCTTACTGAAGTCATCGAAACGACATATCATATGGTCAAAATAGATGGATTAACACAAAGTTATGTAACGTTACCCAAAAAAAAAATCAGCCAAAGCTTTTCGAGAAGTGTTACCATTAAAATAATATATATTAAAATTTAAATTATTTTAAAATATATATTTTATTATATCTTTATCCATTTAAGTTATAATTGAAACCACTAGATGCTCTTATTGAGATTTTCGAAACGACATATTATAAAATCAAAATGGATGAATTAACACAAAGTTATGCATCATTATTTGAAAAAAAAAAAACTAGACAAAAATTTTCAAAGTTAAATTTGGATAACCTAAAGTCATTTTTTTACGATTTTGATAACGCGTGACCGCCACAAAACTATTACCACAAAAAAATATATATTATGACTAGAATAATCAAAATAAATTATAGATTAAAAGTTTAACATTCTAAAGTATATCATTTTATTAAATCTTTATCTATTTAAGTTATGATTAAAATAATTGGAATGCTCTTTCTAAGATCTTCTCAACGATATACTATATGATCAAAATATATGAATTATAACAAAGTTATGTAGCATTATGCGAAAAATTTGGACAAAAATTTTCAAAGTTAAATTTGGATAAGTTACTGTCACTTTTTTGCGATTCCGACAGCATTTGACCTCCGGAGAACTATTACTATCAAAATAATATATATGGCTTAAATAAAAAAAATCAATTATAGATTTAAAATTTAATATTCTAAAGTTTTTTTTCTCTATCATTATTAATTTAAGTTATTAGTGGAACCATTAAAATACTCTTACTTAAACCATTTAAGAGTTACCATGTAACGTAGTGTTGCCAAAAATCTTCAAAGTTAAATTTGGATGACCTATTATCCTTTTTTGGCAATTCTGACAACATTTTTCCTTCGCAGAAATATTACCATTAAAAAAATATATATCATAGCTAAAATAGTGAAAGTAAAAATATGCATCCGTAGAACTGTTACCATTAAAATAATATATATCATATCCAACATAAAGAAAATAAATTATAGATTAAAATTTTAATATTATGAAATATATATTTTTACTATATCTTCATCCATGAAACTATTGTAATGCTCTTATGAGATTTTCGCAATGACATTATATGATCAAAATAAGTGAATTAATAGAACTCAGCAAAAAATTTCAAAGTTATATGACCTATAGTTCTTTTTTTGCGATTCCGATAGCACGTAGCCTCCGCATAACTATTACCATTAAAT
>NC_133098.1:8663995-8666495 GCF_019914945.1 Typha latifolia | reverse complement strand
CAAAGAGGGAGTGTTCCCTTAGCACTTTGAAGATGGCTTTGAGATGTTGGATGTGCTCTTCCAATGTCTTGCTGTACACCACGATGTCGTCAAGGTAGACCACCACGAACTTGTCAAGATACTCATGGAACAGCTGGTTCATGAGTGTACAGAAGGTTGCAGGGGCATTCGTCAAGCCGAATGGCATCACCAAGAATTCGAATGCGCCATAACGTGTCACACACGTTGTCTTTGCTTCATTGCCTTCCGCAACTCTGACTTGCCAATACCCCGACCGCAAGTCCAATTTGGAGAAGTACCGCGCTCCTCCAAGTTGATCAAACAAGTCCGCAATGAGAGGGATTGGGTACTTGTTTTTTATCGTCACTTTGTTCAAGGCGCGATAGTCTACACATAGTCGTAGACTTCCATCATGCTTCTTTTGAAATAGCACCGGCGCCCCAAACGGTGCCTTTGAGTTGCGGATCAACCCGCCTTTGAGCAACTCATCAAGTTGCTTAAGAAGTTCCGCCAACTCCGGAGGAGACATGCGATATGGTGCACGGGCTGGAGGCTTTGTCCCCGGCTCCAACTCGATCTTGTGATCCACTGCTCGCCGAGGAGGCAAGGTCTTTGGCAATTCGGGCGGCATGACATCCCCAAACTCCTTCAAAACCCTTGCGACCCCAAGAGGAATTGGACCATTCTCCAAAGGATCCGCCTCAAGCTTCAAAGCCAAGAAGGTTTGCTCCCCCTTCTTGACACCCTTTTTCAGCTGAAGTGCTGAAAGTTGCTTTGTCTCCTTTGTCGTCGTCTTCGCCACCGGGACGACACAAGGGGACTCATCCCCCATCATGCAAAGAGCATTCAAAAACGGCATTGGCACTCCTCTCGCCGTTTGCAGAAATTCCATCCCAAGAATGACTTGGAAATCATCCAAAGGAACCGCCATGAAATTGGCCTTGCCCTCCAAGACCCAACTGCAACGTGTACGTCCTTCGCTTGCCCGGCGATTGGTTGAGACTTCGAATTCACCGCCTTCATTCGACTTGAGTCCTTTGAAAGGAGCAACCCAAGTCGTTGTGCTTCATGTAGGGGTGTAAACGAGCCGAGCCTGAGCGAGCCGGCTCTGGCTCAGGCTCGGCTCGAAATTAGTTTCGAGCCTCATAATGTTGCTCAGGCTCGGCTCAGCTCAACCCGAGCCGAGCTCGAGCTGAGCCTAACTGAGCCCGAGCCGAGCCCGAGCAAAGCTCGAGCTCGATTAGAGGCGGTGGCGACGTGGGCCGGTGGCGACGTGGGCGGTGGCGACATGGACAGCGGCTTGCCGAAGGAGTCGGAGACGAATGGAGGAGGCCAACGACGGAGGAGGAAGAGGAGGAGGCCGACAGAGAGGAAGGCGCGGCGCCGTGGTGGTGGCTTGCCGTCGTTGCCGATGGAGGCCGACGGGGAGGGAAGAGTGAAGGTGATCAGGTGGATGAGGGTGAGAGTGAAGATGAGGGTGGGGTGGGGGAATTGAGGATGGGGAAGATGGTGATGGGAAAGGTGAAGTAATTAATGAGGGTGGGGTAGGTGAGGGTAGGTGAGGGTGGGGTAGGTGAGGGTGATGAATATTGTGTTACGGGTGAGAATGAGTTAGTGAGGGACACGTGGCAATATTTCTTTATGCCACATGTCCTTGGTCATATGGAGTCAGGCTATCGAGCCTATCGAGCCGAGCCTGAGCGAGCCGGCTCCAGCTCAGGCTCGGCTCGATATTAATTTCGAGCCTATTATGATGGCTCGGGCTCGGCTCAGCTCTGATCGAGCCGAGCCGGACTCGAGCTTCACCCGAGCCAAGCCTGAGCCGAGCCCGAGCTGCTCGTCAAGCCTGACAGCCCTAGCTTCATGGTCCGCTATGAAGTTATGAGTGGCACTAGTGTCAACCAACGCCTTCGTCGACTTTCCATTGAGCTCAATGTCGACGAACATTAGCTCATTTGGCTTTTGATTCTTTGAAGGCAAAGACTTCCGCTTCTCCCCCACTTGAGCCTTGAGTGCATTTAGAAGCCGCAATGCCCCCATGAGAGGGCCCTCCGTCGACTTCTCATCGTCGCTCTCTGAACTTTGCTCTTGGGCTTGCACTGCATTGAGCGACTTCCTTTGCGGGCAATTCTTCCCAAAATGCGGCCCTCCGCATAGGAAACACCCCTCCTCGGGACTCTTGCTCGGTTTCACACCCTTTTGCCAAGATCCCTTCTTCTCGCTTTGCATCACCCCTTTGCCTTTCGGCCTTTGGGGCTTTGCATTGCTCATCGAAGGTTTCTTCTTTGGATTTTCAGGGGTTGAATAATCCGTCAAGTGCTCCGCCGCAGCTTGGGCCGCCGCTAAGTCAGGAATGTCCCGACGTCGCAACTCTATTTATGCCCAAGGCTTCAAGCCTTCCAAGAAGTGAAAAAGCTTGTCCTTCTCCGACATGTCTCGAATGTCCAACATGAGCGTCGAGAATTGCTTGACATATTCTTGAATCGACCCCATCTGTGTG
>NC_133098.1:8611495-8613995 GCF_019914945.1 Typha latifolia | reverse complement strand
ATGCAGCAAATAAGAAGGCACACGCTCCGCTGCCCGACCGCAGCCAGCCAGCAAACTGCCCGCTGCACTTGGGCCTTCACTTAGGCCTGAGGCACTCAAGGCAGCAAAATAAAATAAGAGCGTGCACGCGCCGGGTGCTCGACTACCGCCGGCAAACTAAGAAGGGGCCTCGCCTAGGAGGCCCAAGGCACCAAAGGCAAAAAAAATAAGCGCGCGCACGCCGGGTGCCCGACCACTGCCAGCAAACCGCCCGCCCGGACTGCACTTAGGGGCCTGATGCCCAACCGAACCAATTCGAACACCCAGCCGCAGCCGCAAAACAGTCACTTCCGTAAACGCGAGGATGCTGCGGCACCGTCGTCTGCCCGGCCGTGCCCACGGAAGCGCACGACGTTCGGATCCGCTCCTACTATCGTCGGCCTCTCGCTCGGTGCCCACGACGCACCATAAGAAGATCGCCCTATGCACCGCAAGCTCACTCGGTGCCTCTCCTCCTCATAGCCCTCCTCCTCATACTCCCCATAGCCAGCTCTACCGCGCGAGCGAGTGAGCGAGTAAGTGAGATCATTTTCGGCCCCTTGGCATAGCTAGCAGCGGGCGCTCGGGCTGACAGCGCCTGGAATGGGCCTGTGCGGGAGAAAACTAGCCAGCAGGGCTCATTTTTGGCCCCTTGGCTCAGCAGACGGCGCTTGCTTAGCAGCGGACGCCCGTCGTTCGAACGCTAGTGGAACTCCCGGGTTGACAGCGCCTGGCATAGGCCTGTGCGGGAGAAAACTAGCCAGCAGGCCTCATTTTTGGCCCCTTGGCCGAGCAGACAGCGCTTGCTTAGCAGCGGACGCCCGTCGTTCGAACGCTAGTGGAACGCCCGGGTTGACAGCGCCTGGCATAGGCCTGTGCGGGAGAAAACTAGCCAGCAGGGCTCATTTTTGGCCCCTTGGCCGAGCAGACAGCGCTTGCTTAGCAGCGGACGCCCGTCGTTCGAACGCTAGTGGAACGCCCGGGCTGACAGCGCCTGGCATGGGCCCGTGCGGGAGAAAACTAGCCAGCAGGGCTCATTTTTGGCCCCTTGGCCGAGCTGACAGCGCTTGCTTAGCAGCGGGCGCCCGTCGTTCGAACGCTAGTGGAACGCCCGGGCTGACAGCGCCTGGCATGGGCCTGTGCGGGAGAAAACTAGCCAGCAGCGCTAGTTTTTGTCCCCTTGGCCGAGCTGACAGTGCTTGCTTAGCAGCGGGCGCCCGTCGTTCGAACGCTAGTGGAACGCCCGGGCTGACAGCGCCTGGCATGGGCCTGTGCGGGAGAAAACTAGCCAGCAGCGCTAGTTTTTGTCCCCTTGGCCGAGCTGACAGTGCTTGCTTAGCAGCGGGCGCCGTCGTTCGAACGATCGGGCTGACAGCACCTGGCATGGGGCTGTGCGAGAAAAACTAGTCAATGGAGCTCATTTTTGGCCCCTTGGAACAGCAAATGGCTGCCGTAGTGCGGAGGGTCGCCGCGCGCTGTGGCTCACAGCGCCTGGCAGGGGCCTGTGCGGGAAAAAACTAGCCAATGTGGCTCATTTTTGGTCCATTGGCACAGCAGCAGGCGCCGTAGTGCGGAGGGGCGCCGCACGCTCCAGCTGAGAGCCCCTGGCATAGGCCTGTGCGGGAGATAACTAGCCAATGGGGCTAATTTTTGGTTGGACATACGTTGCAGCAATGCAGCGGGCGCCCGACGCGCGCCCGACGGGCGCCCGTCGTGCGGACAGCGCCTGGGCTCGGCCTGTGCGGGGAAAACTAGCCAGCAGGCCTGGTTTTTGGGCCCATGGCCGAGGCCCTCAAAACGTAACGCCCCACAGACCTTTGATCCCCCGGTTGCAGAATGGGGGATGCCCCCCCCGGGTAGTAGGTTGGACATACGTTGCAGCAATGCAGCGGGCGCCCGACGCGCGCCCGACGGGCGCCCGTCGTGCGGACAGCGCCTGGGCTCGGCCTGTGCGGGGAAAAACTAGCCAGCAGGCCTGGTTTTTGGGCCCATGGCCGAGGCCCTCAAAACGTAACGCCCCACAGACCTTTGATCCCCCCGGTTGCAGAATGGGGGATGCCCCCCCCGGGTAGTAGGTTGGACATACGTTGCAGCAATGCAGCGGGCGCCCGACGCGCGCCCGACGGGCGCCCGTCGTGCGGACAGCGCCTGGGCTCGGCCTGTGCGGGGAAAAACTAGCCAGCAGGCCTGTTTTTTTGGCCCATGGCCGAGGCCCTCAAAACGTAACGCCCCACAGCCCTTTTGAACCCCCCGGGTTACAGAATGGGGGATGCCCCCCCCGGGTAGTAGGTGGAACCGTTCTGCACGCTCAGCGGGCATGCGGCGGGCGTACGTCGTGCGTCCGCTGGCCTTGCCGACGTGCAGCTGTGCGACTCGTTGCCTCATACCGTTGTTTCCTTCGTGCTCGGCGGAGCTCTGCCGTCGCTGACCTCGTTCGACCTTCTCGAGCCTCGTAACTTGGCCGTACGGCCTTGCGTGGCAC